>NC_141693.1:1334302600-1334335100 GCF_964263255.1 Lissotriton vulgaris
TTACAGTCATGTTCAAGTGATGTAGAGATATGTTGTGATTATAGTGAAGCTTAGGTCCCCAAAGCGATAGTGCATGATAACAGGGAAGCCCACTAAGATGGCGATTATTGACCTATAGAGAAAGTGTGTGATAAATGTCATGTTCCCATCCCTTTAAAGACAGTCTTTTATGATATACATGTTGATGTCCCTGCAGCGATAGTATGTGATGACAGTCATATTCAAGTCCCACAATGTTAATGTATATTGAACCCACGTCCCCACAAAGACAGAGTGTAATTATAGACATGCCAGGCCCCCATAGAAATATGTGTGATGATAGTCATGTTCAATTACTCAAAGATAGAGCTTGATTGATTATATTGATGCCCAGGTCCCCACAGAGATAGTGTGTAATTATAAGGATACCCAGGTCCTCACAGAGATAGTGTGTGATTACAGGGATGCTTGGTCCCCACAGAGATAGTGTCTGTTTATAGGGATGGCAGGTCCCCACAGAGATATTGTGTGAATATTGGGGTGCCAGATCCCCACAGAGATAGTGTGTAATTATAGACATGCCAGGTCCCCATAGAGATATGTGTAATAATAGTCACGTTCCATTACTCAAAGATAGAGTTTGATTGGTTATATTGATGCCCAGGTCCCCACAGAGATACTGTGTGATTGTAGGGGTGCTAGGACCCCACAGATATAGTATATAAATATAGAGATGTTATGTTATGTTATGTTACATACATTTGTAATGCGCACTGCTGCCCCAGCTAAGGGGCGTCCAGGCGCATGGCAGGTAAAAATGCAACACCACAGGAAACAGAACAGAAGGGAGAAAAGTGAATTTATTAAAACAAAACGGTTTTCAAGGCTTTACGAAAGACTAGCAGATCATCTAACCGTCGCAACTCTACAGGAAGGGAGTTCCAGAGCTCGGCTGCTCTGACCCGGAAGGAACGGCCGCCAACCCGACACAGCCTGTATCGGGGAACCACAGTAAGTGCATGACCCGAGGATCTCAGGGGCCGAGTAGGCACATACCATGACAGAAGGTCGGCAAGAATGGGGGGACCTGCTCCCTTCAAAATCTTGAACGCCATACACAGCACTTTAAACTGAATTCTGGCCTTGATAGGCAACCAGTGCAGTGATCTCAAAGTGCTGGAGGCAGAGCAAGTACGGGGAAGGCCAACAATGGCTCTCGCCCCAGCGTTCTGGACGCGTTGGAGGCGGGTAACCTCAGCCACGTTGGACCCTACCAGAAGAGAGCTGGCATAGTCCAGGCGGGATAACACAGTAGCCTGGACTATCAGCTGCCTGGTGCGATGGTCAAAGAACTTCAAAACCGGGCGAAGCGACCGTATGATACCAAAGCAACAGGCCGCAATTTTCTTCGTATGGCCAACGTAGCTGAGGGAAGGATCCATCCATACTCCTAAGTTCTTTAATTCCGTGACCGGGAGGGGGGCCGGCCCCAGCTCCGTGGGCCACCATCTGTCCCCCCAAAGCTCCGATCTCTTGCCTACGATCATGATCTCTGTTTTCTTAGCGTTGAGCTGGAGACAGTTGTTCTTCATCCAGCTCGCCACCGCCCTAAGTCCGCTCTGAAACCTGGGGGCATCCCGGTCCGCATCCCCGCTGATCGTAACCGCTAGCTGAGTGTCGTCAGCATATGAGACCATAGTCATGCCCCATTGCTTGACGACCTCAGCCAGCGGTCTCACGTAGATATTAAACAACGTGGGACTCAGCAAGGATCCTTGCGGCACCCCCTGTTTCAAAGGATGGAATTGGGACTGGAACGGTGGGACAGCAACGCTAAAGAAACGATCGTCTAGAAAAGACCGGAACCACTGGAGGGCAGGTCCACCCAGCCCAATCTCCTCCAGGCGATGCAACAGGATAGGATGCGAGACAGTATCAAACGCAGCGCTCAAGTCCAATAAGACGAGCGCTGCTGTCTGGCCCGCATCCATCACCGTGCGAAGGTGTTCAGCCATGGAGAGGAGGGCGGTCTCCGTGCTGTGTCCAGCACGGAACCCATTCTGGGTGGGATCCAAGATGTTAGCATGGATAAGGTGAGCCGAAAGAGCTTTGTTGACATGGGCCTCCAACACTTTGGTCGGCCACGGGAGTAAGGAGATGGGCCAATAGTTTTCAGGCTTATCTGGATCCAGAGACGGCTTCTTCAAAATGGGAGAAACCACTGCCCGCTTCCAGCTAGCAGGTACCGTGCCTGATTCCAAAGAGATGTTAATCAGGGAGTGAACCACGGCCCGTCCCACAAACGACGGCTCCCTAAAGAGAGTCGCAGTAAGTGGATCAGCGGGGGACCCTGATTTGACCTGCAGAGCCAGAAGGTCAAACCCCTCAGATGTCAGCGGGGGCAGCACGTGCAGGGTGGAATCACCAAAGATGTTGATCGGGGTCTCAACTGGAGGCTCTGTACAAGGGAACGTCCGATAGATGTTTTGGACCTTTTCCAAAAAGAAACAAGCAAGAGCCTCACAGTGAGTGGTGGAGCCAGTCGTAGTAGTACAGGCACGCTTTGCCAGGAGATCCTTCATCACTTTAAAGATGGTTTTAGAGGGGTTAGAGCTGTTGCCGAATTCAGTAGCATAGTAAGCTGCCCGAGCTTGGCAAACAGCCCGATGGTAAACTTTGACGGAGGCGAGATAGATAGCCTTTTTCCCGGTATCGTACGCCTTCCGCCAAGCCCTCTCTGCTCGCCTACAACTACCCTTGAGTGAACGTAGGGCGCCATCGTACCACGGGCTGGAGTCCCTGGAGCTGACTTTACAAGCGGTAAGTGGAATAAGGGCGTCAAGCGCCTTGGAAATCCAGGAGCAGAACTTCTCGTAACCTGAGTCCACCAGCAGTGGAAGATCTAAAGGCTCCTCGGCGAGGGCACGGTGTAAGTCCTCCAGCCGTAGTTTACTCCATTGCCGCCTAATAACCAGCTTAGCCGGGGGAACAACAATCATTCCCGGCAAAGGGGTACAGATGGAAACCAAAGAGTGGTCCGTCCAGCCAAGAGGTGTGACGGCGGAGACAGCAGCGTCTGCCAAATTAGTGAAAAAAGGATCTAAGGTATGGCCGCCTGTATGAGTAGGCTGTCGGACCAATTGCACCAGTTGAAGGGCCTCCAGGTCAGCGAGAATACCGCTAACCGAGGGGGAGGTGAGGTTCTCAAAGTGTAAGTTGAAGTCTCCCAAGATCGAAAAATTGGGGCAGCCTACTGCCAAGGAGCTAACCATGTCGGGGAGGGCCGCTCTAAACGCCACATCACTCCCAGGGGGGCGATAAACCACCATCCCCGAGAGTGTGAACTGTGGGGTGACCGAGATTTTAAACACCGCACTTTCACATCCCGCAATGGTCAGACCAGACCAACTACCAGTAAGGCTAGGTCGCAAGGCCAACGCAATACCCCCTCCCCTGGTAGATCGATTAAGGGTAAAAACCGAAAAATCAGAGGGAAAAGCCAAGTTGATAATGGCCACATCGTCATCCTTCAACCACGTCTCGGTGATGGCTACGATGTCCGGGGCCTCTTCCTGTATCAGGTCAAACACGCCTGATAATGCAGCACCAGAGACCTGGCGTTCAGGCTGAAGATGCGAAGGGAGTGCTCGGCGAGGTTTCTACTAAGGAAAACCGCAGGATTTTCGTGTGAGCTCAGGGTAGGGGGATCCAAAGACCACCTTCCACACGCACAGTGAAAGGGGCCCGCTAGTGGGTGTATTGGGGGAAGTGTACAACTCACAATTGAGCGTCCTATACCCCGCAGAGTGTCGCCAGAGTACACCAGCATGGTAACGAGAGCCAAGACCAACTCTCCAGGACCCCAACTGCCCGCAACGCCCAGCGCGTCCGAGCGCGGACGGGCGCAGACGGGCAGGACTCAGGCACGACTCCGGCATGCGACGGCGTCCCAGCTGCGCGTTCCCGCTGCGCGGGAAAGAGCAACTTTAAATAGGCGCCGGAATGGAGGGAGGAGCGCGTGGACGCTCCAAGATGGCGCCCGCCGAAGAAAGCCAGTTCCCAAGCCAAGATGGCGCTGGTCGCCGATCAACTCACAGTCCCCGGACCACCCACAGAACCCGGGCCCACCGAAAACGGTGGTGAAGATTCCTGAATTAAGTGCAGGTATGAGGGGGGGGGAGAGCCCAAGCAGAACACAATTAAAATGCAGACAAAATGAGAGCGAAGCAAAAACGCGCTAAATGCGTCAAATAATAAAGATTAAAAGTTTCAGCGCTTAAAACCGCAGCGCGGTAGAATGCCACCTAGCCAGGTCGGCAAAATGCCTAAGAATGCCTTAAATAGGCGCCGGAATGGAGGGAGGAGCGCGTGGACGCTCCAAGATGGCGCCCGCCGAAGAAAGCCAGTTCCCAAGCCAAGATGGCGCTGGTCGCCGATCAACTCACAGTCCCCGGACCACCCACAGAACCCGGGCCCACCGAAAACGGTGGTGAAGATTCCTGAATTAAGTGCAGGTATGAGGGGGGGGGAGAGCCCAAGCAGAACACAATTAAAATGCAGACAAAATGAGAGCGAAGCAAAAACGCGCTAAATGCGTCAAATAATAAAGATTAAAAGTTTCAGCGCTTAAAACCGCAGCGCGGTAGAATGCCACCTAGCCAGGTCGGCAAAATGCCTAAGAATGCCTTAAATAGGCGCCGGAATGGAGGGAGGAGCGCGTGGACGCTCCAAGATGGCGCCCGCCGAAGAAAGCCAGTTCCCAAGCCAAGATGGCGCTGGTCGCCGATCAACTCACAGTCCCCGGACCACCCACAGAACCCGGGCCCACCGAAAACGGTGGTGAAGATTCCTGAATTAAGTGCAGGTATGAGGGGGGGGGGAGAGCCCAAGCAGAACACAATTAAAATGCAGACAAAATGAGAGCGAAGCAAAAACGCGCTAAATGCGTCAAATAATAAAGATTAAAAGTTTCAGCGCTTAAAACCGCAGCGCGGTAGAATGCCACCTAGCCAGGTCGGCAAAATGCCTAAGAATGCCTTAAATAGGCGCCGGAATGGAGGGAGGAGCGCGTGGACGCTCCAAGATGGCGCCCGCCGAAGAAAGCCAGTTCCCAAGCCAAGATGGCGCTGGTCGCCGATCAACTCACAGTCCCCGGACCACCCACAGAACCCGGGCCCACCGAAAACGGTGGTGAAGATTCCTGAATTAAGTGCAGGTATGAGGGGGGGGGAGAGCCCAAGCAGAACACAATTAAAATGCAGACAAAATGAGAGCGAAGCAAAAACGCGCTA
The DNA here is from genome assembly GCF_964263255.1 of Lissotriton vulgaris. NCBI lineage: Eukaryota > Metazoa > Chordata > Amphibia > Caudata > Salamandridae > Lissotriton > Lissotriton vulgaris. Next base: position 1,334,307,871 of record NC_141693.1, read on the forward strand.
AATGCGTCAAATAATAAAGATTAAAAGTTTCAGCGCTTAAAACCGCAGCGCGGTAGAATGCCACCTAGCCAGGTCGGCAAAATGCCTAAGAATGCCTTAAATAGGCGCCGGAATGGAGGGAGGAGCGCGTGGACGCTCCAAGATGGCGCCCGCCGAAGAAAGCCAGTTCCCAAGCCAAGATGGCGCTGGTCGCCGATCAACTCACAGTCCCCGGACCACCCACAGAACCCGGGCCCACCGAAAACGGTGGTGAAGATTCCTGAATTAAGTGCAGGTATGAGGGGGGGGGAGAGCCCAAGCAGAACACAATTAAAATGCAGACAAAATGAGAGCGAAGCAAAAACGCGCTAAATGCGTCAAATAATAAAGATTAAAAGTTTCAGCGCTTAAAACCGCAGCGCGGTAGAATGCCACCTAGCCAGGTCGGCAAAATGCCTAAGAATGCCTTAAATAGGCGCCGGAATGGAGGGAGGAGCGCGTGGACGCTCCAAGATGGCGCCCGCCGAAGAAAGCCAGTTCCCAAGCCAAGATGGCGCTGGTCGCCGATCAACTCACAGTCCCCGGACCACCCACAGAACCCGGGCCCACCGAAAACGGTGGTGAAGATTCCTGAATTAAGTGCAGGTATGAGGGGGGGGGAGAGCCCAAGCAGAACACAATTAAAATGCAGACAAAATGAGAGCGAAGCAAAAACGCGCTAAATGCGTCAAATAATAAAGATTAAAAGTTTCAGCGCTTAAAACCGCAGCGCGGTAGAATGCCACCATGTCCAGCTCCCCACAGTGATAGTGTGTAATTATAGAGATGTCCAGGTCCCCACAGAGTTGTTGTGTGATTATAGCGTTATCACAGTCCCAGCAGAAATAGTGTGTGATGACAGTCTTGTTCAATTCTCCACAAAGGCAGTTTTTGATTGATTATATTGATACCCAAGACCCAACTGAGATAGTGTGTAATTATAGACTTGTTCAAGTCCCCACAGATATAGTATGTCTCCACAGTGATGTCTGTGATTATAGGTATTATGAAGACTTAAACAGATAGCATTAGTCTGGTGGCTTAGCAAAGTAATGTAGCCACTTCAGCAGTGGTAGCTGCTCTGCTAAGGTGTAGGAGAGTCGCCCCACTGCTTTAAAGCAGGGCAATGGAAAAAAGGAAATGATAATAATGGACGGTATTATCATTTTATTTTTAGTATACCAGTTTGTTAGACATGGGGTATCTGGTTGGCTAGGGTATGCACCTGAGCCAGGCAGAACCCATCACTCTACTCAGGGTAAGGGAGTTACACACCAAAGACAACCCCGGGCAGAGCAGTCAGGCTTATCCCAGAGGCAATGTCTAAAGCGTTTGCACAACACACTCACACTAGGCACGCCACAAAAAGCAACTCCACACAAGGTTATATAAAAATATCCTTTGTATTATTTATAAAAAACATCAGACCACCATCACATAAATCACTTTGCCACTCGGCACTTTGTCATGACATCACAAAGTCATATGCCACTTTTGCTAATTGGGTAATTGGCATAATTTTCGTTGCTACTGAACTGTAGTAAATATTTATAAGTGAACACCACACTGAAAACATAAGGCCTAACATTACAGTTAGTGCAATCAAGACAATACCGATTAGTTGAACACTATTTCCGCTTGAGCCAGTGTCACCAGTCTGATAGGGTAATCTTTTAGGATAGGTGCTTCCAGCTTGGTTAACACCCAACTACTTCCCCTGTACATCCCCCCTTGCTCCTTCTACATGAAAATGCTCCACTGTTTCCCGTAGAAACAGAGAACATGCCAGGAATTACCGAGACGCCCCACGGGGCAAGAAAGCTGCAAAAGATCTCTTGCCTGCACTACGGGGCAAGCACACCGTCTATGGGTGCTTGTGCTCACCAGTGTGATAGGGCCACTGGCCTGCACTCTCTGCATGGAAACACTCTACCGGTTTCCATGTAGGCAAGGGAATGACGGGAAGTACAGGGGTACTCTGCGGGTTAAGAAAACACCAAAGGATCTCACCCCTGAAGATCAGCCTGGTGGGAGGTCTGTTTGTCAGTGTGAGCACACCATCCCTGAGTGCTCGCACTATCTAGCGTGATGGGTCCACCTGCCCGCACTATTCACAACAACAGAGCCGGATGGCAAGGGGGGCCCAATGCCCCTGGTACAGCTACGTAGTGTGGCATGTGTGAGAAGCTCTTCATGTTTCGCTGCAGGTGGCCTGGTGCAGCTGGGAGGCTCTTGCCTTCCATAGCAATGCCCGCACCCAGGGGCTTGCATCGGCCACCTAGGGGCTCGCATCGGCCGCGTGTGGAAGCAGCTGAATGGACATGCGAGGCTCCAGTCACTTCCGGCTGCGGCTGGGCCCCATCTTCTTCTGACATCCAAGGGAACTCTCGGGATGATAGTCCTTGCTACTTGGGTATGTCATCACAGCCATGTAGCAGAGCCCCGGCTACAGGGCCACATAAACAAAGGCAAGCAATACGGCCCGGAGAGGGAGAGGGAGAGCATTTCGTTCCGTTCAGCTCTTCCTTCTCATTGTTCAGGCCCTAGATGAGAGGGCTGTGCTGCCCATGCTGCAGGGTAAAAAGTGCTCCTGTATGGGGTTAGCACAAGCTTAGCCCACTCCTTTGGCAACAGAATTGAAAGCGCTTACGACACACTAACAGGGAGGCTAGCACTACCTCGTCCCTGGAGACACTGGGGCAGAGAACAGGGCACAGGCAGGCCAGCACGGAAGGTCCCTTAGCAGAGTGGCAGTCACTTCAGCCACCGAGCAGGTTAGACCCACAAGCAGGTATTCCCGAACAGCGTTCCTCCTGGCACACATCAGTCCTTTGGGTATGAGCCCCACACAGTGTCTTCTTATTTTCATGGGGTCACAGCCCCTGTATTTATAGTGCCAAAGTCTTTGTTCAGGGGGCACTTCAACCACATATTAGAAGGGCATTTGTCATCATGCACAAAGGAGATTAGGGGATTACAATGTAGATCAAAAAGGTGACCATGTGCGAGAACTGGTTGTGCATGGAATGGTGCAGACCAGTTGAATTGTACTTTAAAAGGTGTCAATTCTAAAGTGCACGCGGTACGTGACGAGTCTAGTCAAGGAGTGAGCTCGTAATTTAAATGTGAAAAAATCTGAAAGTGCATAGCATGCGGTACTTTAAATTTTACGAATCTGACCTGATTACGAGGTATGGGTCTGTTTCTTTAGCGGGTTCACGAAAGTGAAATAAACCTGTGAGTGAAAAAATGGAAAATGTCATATGAGCGTTCAAATGCTATTGCTTGTTCGCTATCATGTAGGATAGGACACAAAATGTCCATTTCAAGAATGGTGGCTTACCGCGAAGTAATCAACAGAAGTCTTTCGGTGCTCAGTGCTCCGATGTTTGAATATCCCGGCAATGTCCGGACGCTATTTACTGAACTCTAAATGGGTATACGTGATCATGTGATTCGGCAAATGTTATCCGAACGGTAATTGGCTAGATTGTGGTCACGTGTTGTCGTGATGGTTTGAAAGTTAGTGACTTAATTATACATAGCGTACCAAGTGATAATGACATTCATGATGAATGACTCAAGGGAATACTGGATGGTAGCAACGTGAGGTGAACTCCGAATGAGTGTACACGACCATGTGACTCGGCGAAATGTTACCTCGGCGATGATAGGCTGGAAAGTGGTCACGTGTTACCGCAATAGTGTGAGAGATTGTGAAACTTTATGAGTTCTAAAAAAGAGAACAATAAGTAACGAGTGATGATAATCTGAAATCAGGATGGGAGGAATATAAAAGGGTATGAACATAGTGTATATAAACATGTGCATTACTACATTCATGTTAAGTCACTAATGTAGAGGAAAAGAAATGAAAAATAATAAAAAATAAATACAAAATGTTTCATGGTTAATTCTAGTTCAGAAGGTAGTTTTCATGGTCTATTATAAATAACAGCTAAATTCAAGCCGTTCATTCAATCCTCTTGGCATGGTTGATGATAGCCTATGTATCCAATAAAGTTCTCTTCTTAGAAGATGTTGGTCATTGTCTCTTCCTGGCAATACGTGTACCAACTCCAGTATGCAGAATCTTAATTGGCTTGGATTGTGCTGATGTTCATTAAAATGTACTGCGACTGTTGATTTAACTGATTTCAATCTGATATTACTTCTATGTTCTATCAGTCGAGTTTTAATTTTTCTTGAGGTTTTACCCACATATGGAAGTCCACATGGGCATTTCAAAATGTAAATCAAGTTTGTGCTGTCACACGTACCATTCACTTGTAATTTGATTTTGATTCCACTTGATGGATGGGGGATTTCATTCCCTTTAATAATTGAATTGCAATTCTCACAATTGTGACATGGTAGGGTACCTTTGTATGTTTTTGAGGATGAGGTTGGTTTTGTTTCAACAATTCTTTAAGATTTATGGTTCTTTCATATGCAAACCGTGGATTGAGGGTGAAAATTCCATGGAAATCTTCTAGAGCTAGTAGCGGCCAATGTTTTAAAATGATTCTTTTGATGTTTTGGCTCCTTGTGGAGTATTTGGAGACAAACACTGATCTCCGTTCATCCTTTGTACCTGCTGGTGATAGTAGTGGTTGTCTGTTCATGGCTTGTATCCTGTCTACGGCCTGTTTCAATGTGGTTTCTGGATATCCGCGATCTTTAAATCTCTTGATGGTGTTTTCTTTTTGTTGTTCATGCATTTCCTGAGAGGAGGCGATTTGTTTAACTCTGATTAATTGGGAAAATGGAAGATGATTTTTCAACGAGGGTTGGTGAAAACTCTGATGGTGCAGTAAATTGTTCCTGTCTGTTGGTTTTTGAAATACCGTTGTATGTAACTTGTCGAATTCCTTCATAACCAACATGTCTAGAAATGATAATTGACTTTCACTGATGCTATGCGTGAATTGGATACGTTTGTTGATGTTATTGAGCTCATGGATGGCTGATAATAATTGAGTAGTAGATCCGTTCCAAAGAATGAAAATATCATCAATGTATTGTTTGTACAATATTAGGTGATCTTGCCATATTTGCTTGGATAGTATATGCTGGGTCTCAAAATAGTGCATGAAAATATTGGCGTACGATGGGGCCGCACAATTTCCCATGGATGTACATGCAAAAAATTGATCTTCCCACTAGAAGTAAATATGGAATAACGTGAAATGCATTAATTCCATGATTAGCAATTTGAGGTCTTCCTCCTTGTCACTGTCAATTAGAATGTTTTCCGAATGTTTTCCAAGGCTGTCAGCCCCATATCATGAGGGATTGAGGTATATAGTGCTTTTACGTCAATGCTGGTTAAGATCATGTTGGTTGTAAATAGTGTTTTATGGTCTTCCAATATGTTCCAAAAGTGGGTGGTGTCCTTTATATAGGTTGGAATTTTTTGCACAAGTGGTTGAAGATGTTTATCAATGTATTTCCCAACAGGTTCATGGATTGAGTTGACAGTAGAAACGATCGGACGGAACGGAGGGACGGTGGGGTGTTTATGTATTTTAGGAATCATGTAGATGTAAGGTATGGATGGATTTTGCTTGATGAGATATTCCTTTTCCTTGTTACTGATGGTTCCTGCGTCAATTGCTTTGTTGATGACAGTTGTTAAAATCTTTACGTATTCTTTCGTAGGATCACCTGTCAATTCCTTGTATGTATTGGCATTGTTAATGTGTTCACGAACATTTTTGTTGTAAAATTCTGTATCCATGATTATGAGGGCGCCGCCCTTATCTGCCTGTCGTCTCGTGATGTCCTTGTTTTCAGCCAAAGTTTGGATGGCCTGCCTCTCCTTCTGTGTGAAATTGGTCGTTTTTGTTCTGGAAGCTTTAAAAACCTTAACAATGTCTTGGTTCACAACTTTTTCGAAGGCGTTGAGTACTTTGTGACTCACGGGAGGTAAAAATTGGCAAGGATTCCTAAGACCCATCGGTTTGTCTGGTTCCAAGTCTCTTCCTGCAAGCGGTCTTTCAATAACGTTGGTGAAGAAATGTCTTAAGCGTAAACTTCTTAAGAATTTGTATACGCATACCTGCGTTTCTAATATATTTGAATGGTATGTCGGGACGAAGGACGTTCCTTTTTGTAAGGTTTGTAATTGAAAGTCAGAGATGTTGTGACTAGAGATATTAATAACTAGATTTTGTGGCTCCTGGTGTTTTGTGAGACCGTCTCTGTTGAGTGACTTCTTCCTGCTTCTGATTCTCTCACTCCTGGTTCTTTATGGCGTCCACGGCCTCTCTCTAAAAAAGAAGTCGAAGCAGTTGAGGTTTGTTGTCTGGTATTATCTACAGATTGAGTTTCATCCTGAGTTCGCTGAGGGTTTCTTGGGACCGTAGGGCCTCTCCTGTTTGATTGTGAATCGTCGGATGCTATTTCATCTGATGATTTGTATTGAGATGGTTTTTGTTGGTGCCGGCGGGCGTAAATGTCTGCCCAAATGTAAACTTCTCCAGTTCGGTAATCTGTAGTTTCCCTCTTAAACTTCCTGATTTTGCGATCACTAATCTCTTTGGTGTAGGTGTCTAGTTGTACATTAATGTCCTTCAAAACTTGATCCCATTCTTCCTTTGATAACATAGAATTCAGTTCATCTTTGAGTTGTGCTGCTTCTTTATTCAAATCCTCAATTAGTTTAGCCAATTCCTCAATTATTAGTAATATCAGGTCGAGCGAACATTTATTAAGGATTGCGAACCATTTTTCTGTAAATTGTGCATTGTTCTTGCACAAGGTGGATTTTAGTGATATCCTTAGGCCACGAGGAATCCGCTGTGCCTTGTGGTATTTAATTAATGTGCTCGCGTGAAGCCGTTGATTTACAATGCGTTTGGACATGTAAATTAGTTAGGTAACATTCTGCACTGGTGTGCGTTTCTTACAAGCCGCTTCTTGGATATTTCACTACTTTTTACCTCCGCAGCACCCTTCTCATAAGGCTAACCCAGGCCTACCTTAGGGGTGATATATATAGAAAAAGGGGAGTTTCAGACATGGCAACCACTTGCCATGTACCGTCACTGCAGCAGTGAACTGTGTATGCAGGCCCTGCATTGGCAGAGGACTGAGATACCTTGGGAAGGCTACTGCAGTGGGGGGCACAAGCAGCACTGCACCCCCACTAGTAGCATTTAATTTATGGGCCCTGGTTACAGGTAAATTAAATATGCCAAACAGGTGTAGACCAGTCTTACCAGGTTTACAAGAGAGAACACATGCACTTTAGTCTGATCAGCAGTGGCAAAGTGCAAAGAGTCAGAAAACCAACATAAACAGGTCAGAAAAAATTATAGAAGAAAAGCAAAAGGTTCTGGGATGACCCTGCGAAGAGGGCCACGTCCAACACAGTTGCTGTCAGGTTAAGGTGGGTGGGGCTGGGCTCCCCTGATGTCGGGGAGAAAGATTGGTTGCTGCTGCACCAAAAGTGCACATGACTCTTTGGCCGGCCGTCACTGGCCAACTAAACGCTCATGCGCACTTTTAATGTTCTCCAGCCAGGCTGCATTACTGCCGGGGTGGAGAACATTCCCAGGCTTCCTTTCCCTGTCTGAATGCCATACCACAGTGCTTAAACCAATCACAAGGCTGCTATCAGCAGCCTTGTGATTGGTCCAGTGAGTCTGGAAGCCTGGACGCTTCAGGTTCCTGCAAGGAGAGGCAGCAGCTGGCGACAAGCAGGTAAGTTTTCTTTTTTATGCATTTCCTAACCCCCCTTCCCCTGCCCCACACCACTGTCAGCTGCCACTCCACTTCAGGGATCTGTGTTTGACCTCCCACTCAAATGTGTGGATCCTGGTGCTTCCACTTAGACTTTCATCTTTCCACTGTTGATAAAATGAGTACCAGTGACTTGGGTAACAAAAAACAATTGTTATTCAACACTAAGATATCCCACAGGCATGAAAGTGTAAATGAGATGATGGGATGTGATCTGATAATAGTGGTATTCAAGCACCTCCTGTAGTTAGACTGGAATTATTTTACTAATCTAATAATCCCACTTCAAATACAGCCATACCTGATTTAAAATATGTTCATCAATGAAGGTCCATAATTCCCCAGAAAACCAAATATGAGTTCTCTTTCTTCTTTCTAGCCACCACCTAATAGACTATTCTCCATATAGAGGATAAAACGGTATTTCTGATTGTAGAAAACTGTCTACGCTGATTCTTTCTGACCCTGTTACTTTATTACATTGGAGAAATAGATTTAAGGATGGGCACATCTTTGTTATTTTTGTCACTAGAATTCCCGAATATATTGGGCCTCTCCTACCAAAATTCTTTCTTCTCTTGAGTGTTTCTTCTACCTGTAGTTAGGGCTCCATCAAGCTGCCTTAGCTTACACTCTGTAAATTATTGTATGCCCAAACATAAACCTTGTTTAACAAAGTGAAAAAATAATTGTGTTTGCGTGCACAAATTCTAGAAGTGGAACATACAGCTGAGTTTCGAGGGTAAGGCTAGTTGTCACTTAGTGCGAGAATGGGAAAAACACATTGGCAGTGGTACGGTACAACAGCCTTTAAATGGGAAAATAAATATTCTCAAAATGTGCCCCTGAAAAACAGGGGAGAGTTAAAAAAATATATATAATTTTTCCGCCCTGGAAAGCTCAATGCATAACCAAAAAGAGTACCATAATCACCAAACATGTCTTAGCTAGATGAAACGGCTACTCCTTAAAATGGGGCAAGGTTGACGAAGGGCTCTTCTCCCGTTTGATACAGACAAATTACGATGAGGTTAGCCTCTGCTTAAATCATCCAATAAATAATTCCCTAGTAGTCACAGCATTCTCGAAGTTCTTAGAAGGAATTAAACAGTAACTAATTTGCCCTTCAGGAGCAAGAAAACAGCCGCAAAATCACTGGTTTGATAATACCTGCTCAAAAGCCTCAGTCAACCTTCACCAGCTAACCCTGGGGATAAGTTACAAATTAAAAATCCTGGAGAGATCTATAAAAGCGCTGTGAAAAATCAGAAAAAACAACTAAGATCCGACGCATGGGAGAAACTAAGGATAGCAGCTAATGACAGTGATACTAAATCCTTCTAGCAAGTGTTCAATACACCATTCTTACACGAAGCAGGAGGCCCTTCCACAGACGTATGTATAGACGAAAATACATGGATAGGCCACTTTCCAAAAATCTTCCAAAAGTCTCATATAAATCCCACTGTAGAATGGTTGGATAGGATAAAACAGACTTCCCCCTAGTCTGTAATATGGAAGAGGTAGACTGTGCATTGTCGCAAGCCCAGATGGGGTTCCTGTGGATATATTCTTGAATAATAGAACCTTCTGGGTCCCTTTACTCACTATGGCATTCAACGTCATTGGCAGTGAGGACCCCCTGCAGTTGTGGAAACGGTCCATTAATGTACCAATATTTAAAGCAGGAGATGGTTCCCATCCTACTAACTATTGCCCAATCACGTTAATTGATAGTACGGCAAAAGTGATGGGCCAAATATTGTTAAATAGATTGGAAGATTGGGCATGGGAGAAGGGGAGCCAGGCCGAGGTCCAATATGGATTTAGGAAAGGCAGGGGACCGTGGATCAATGTCTGAACTTGGCACTCCTAGCTGGGAAGTACACACAGGCGACGCAAGAGAACCTCTATATGGCATTCATGGATCTCTCTGCTGCATTTGACTGCGATAACCATAACAAGTTGTGGCAGGTCATGGCGCAAATGGGGCTAGAGGCAGCAATGATCTGTTATATAAGACAACTGTATGCAGGGGCTACAGCAAAAGGTGCACCACGGTAGGCAGGGTGAATGCACTAGATCTTTTAACATAGCAAATGGCGTAAGGCAGGGTTGCATACTTGCGCCCTTCCTGTTTTCATTGTACACTAACAAACTAAATGAACATTTAGATGAAAAGATAATAGACATTATATTAATAACAAATTAATAACATTATATCAATAACCTATATATTATAACAATAGATCGCAAGCACAACACGATTCCCCATCCTGCTTTACACAGAAGATGCGGTCCTCTTGGCACAAACACCCTTATCCCTACAAAATTGCATCACCCATTAGGTTTGTTTTATGATTTCTTGATTTACATGTGAACAAAGCGAAGTCTTTTATTATTTGTATTGGGAAAAGCAGAAAGAAAGGAAATTATGCTACTGCACAGAGAAAAGTTGATATTGTAGCTAATTTCTCATATACAGGCATTAGGTTTGATAACAACTAAGGGGCAAAGTCCACCCGCCACCGCAACTGGGGCACGGGACCGACAGCCGATGTTGCGGCGGTCCCGACATGCAGATTAGGATGCGCCTGCCACACCAGTGGGCGCATCCTAGCCCTTTTATATTGCGGGTGGATCTGCTGGCTGCAGCCCTGCTTGCAGTGTAAAAGGATTTCCCACAGCATTGCCATGCACAACATGGCAGGCACCACATGATGCCTCCCACGTGGTGCATTGCAATGTGGGGGGGTACCCCCCATGTGCACCTCCCACCCCCCAACACCCTGGGGGCCCGCAACGGGCACCCAACATCGAGAACCGCATGCCTTTCCATGGAGGCGAGGACAATCACTGCATGCGTCATAATATGAATGGCAGTGTCTTGAAGACACCGCCACCATATTGTGTTCCTTTTCCGTCCAGTCAACAAGTCGACTGGCGGAAAAGCGGCGGACGGTCTTTCCATCCCCCTGATATGGCAGGGGGAGAACAAGGGACATTTGGCAGGCAGATCGTCACCGCTGGGCCGGCGGTAGCCACCACTGGCCCGGCGGTGGCGATCTGCCTGCAATCGTAATGGGCCCCTTAGACTGGAATATAATGCTCTCCACGAGGGTTACACAGATGAACAAAAGTATAGTGGCAATCTTTAGGTTTGCATCGAACTGAGGCAATCAACTAATATGTGATGCCACCCACGTAGTGCATTGCAATGTAGGGGGGTACCCCCCATGTGCACCTCCCACCCCCCAACACCCTGGGGGCCCGCAACGGGCCCCCAACATCAAGAACCGCATGCCTTTCCATGGCGACATCACCACCATGGAAAAGACATTCACTGCATGCATCATAATATGAATATCGGTGTCTTGCAGACACTGCCACCATATTGTGCTCCTTTTCCGCCCAGTCAACAAGTCGAATGGAGAAAAAGCGGCGGACGGTCTTTCCATCCGTCTAATATGGCAGGGGGAGAACAAGGGACACCAACGGCCCGGCGGTGGCGATCTGCCCGCAATCGTAATGGACCCCTTAGACTGGAATATAATGCTCTTCACGAGGGTTACACAACTGAACAAAAGTATAGTGGCAATCTGTAGATTTGCATCGAACTGAGGCAATAAACCAATACCAGAGATGGTTAAAATCTACCTGGCAAAAACTGTTGCTGTGGCCACATATGGGGCATCCATTTGGGATATAACCAATGTGGACACCCTTAAAAACATTAGAGGATAGATTCACCAAGAGATTACTGTCCGCCCCTAAGGCATGTTACAATGAAATTACTTGGTTTACCCTACATTTCTGATACAATCAAACTGGCGCCTTTGCTACGCTGGCTGTCAATTTGGAAACAGGAGGCAGTACAGATAAACCGATGTATTATAAAGGACGTCATGAAATTGGCTTATAGGCACAAATAACGAGGCTGAACTATATACGATGCACTCTGGACTCTCTGGGATTGGTGGCCCGCTATGATGACCCCGCCCAATGCGAATCCTTATCAAAGGCGAAATTAATAAATTCTTTTTTAGAGAAACGTGCACATGAAAGAAAACAGAGAAATAAAGATAAAACCAAGGTAATTGAATATAATAAGAGACCACCTCTGGCACACAGTCTGCCTTCGTACCTTGCTTGTGTGACCAATAATTGCCATTGTTTTATTTTTTATAAAGTTTCTGTTTGGGTACGTAACTTTAATGCTGGGTTTCCCAGCAAATGTGTTCTCTGAGAAACAACTGCAATGATGTCCATGTGATTTCCTGCTCAAAACAATCAGTTATACACATACTGTTTTTTTGTTATTTTTACGAAACAGAGAGGAAAAGATTTACTGTGCCACTACTGAAGTTATTTTGTTTGTGAAATTACGTAACCACCCTGACTGTTATGCCTGACGGTGGTCTCATTTCTATGTAGAGCATTAAAAACTCGCAGATTAGCGAACATGTGATCAAGTGTCAAAAAACATGTATATTGTGCACACCCCAAAGAAATCTAATTGTTTTAAGAATCATATGAATTAGTGTGGAGATGTATATGCTGTTTTTAAGGGTTTTTTAGGTTAAGCTTTTAAGATATCAGCTTTTTATGATAATTTATTGATATGTTTGTATATTTTTATCTGAACTTTTTATGCATTTGTTTCTAAATGCGAAATAAAGTATTGATTGATTGATTGATTGAATTTGGAAGTCACGTATTATGTTTCGAGTGTAATATAGGAGTTCTTAAACTCTGTCTTGTTCATAGAAAAAAGCACATTCCCAGAAATGCTCATGTTAAGAATAAGAGTCTTTGACAGCTTCGATGGTTGTACAAATTAGGCTCGTAAACTGAGTTGTTATGCTCAATGTGTAAAAGTTGGTAATTTCACTTTGGCTGACCTACAGCTGTACTTTTCATGTGAATACACATTTCAAAATGGCCCCCCTTAATTACAGGAGTATTTCACAATGTTAACATAAACATTTTTGAGTATCTCAAATGTTGTATGTCGGTGTATGTTGGGTATACAACTAGGCTTTCTCAAAGGGATTCGTGAATCCTCTTTTTTAGAACAGAGAAGGGCAATTAGCTTTTTTGTGGGGAAATTAAACATAAAATGTGCCCCTGCCCAGGTGCCCACAAAGATAATGTGTGATTGTAGTGATGCCCTTGTCAACACAGAGACCGTGTGTGATTTAACTTGTGCTCAGGTCCCATTAGAAATAGTGTGTTAATGATACTGATAGCCCAGTGTTTTTGGAGATAGTGTGTTATGTTAGTCATTTTCAAGTCCCAGCAGAGATGCTGTGTGATTATCGTAATGTCCAGGTCCCCATAGAGATAGTGTGTGATTATAGGGAAGCTCAAGGCACCACAGAGATAGTGTGTGTTTAAACTTGTGTTTCAATACCAGTTAGAGATAGTGTGTTAATGATGGTAATATTTTTGGATTACTCTGCCATTACAACTCTTGCCCCCCCCCCACCGTTCTTCTTCAGGAGGTTTTAAAACCTCCCTGACTTCCCCACAAAAATCTTTAAGACTTGTTATTATCAAACGTCTCCTTTTATTATCTCAAGTTTATACAGTTGACAAATGATCAAACTGTATTGTTGTTTGTTATGCATTATATATTCCTCTATTTTCTCTCATTTATCTTGCTCTCTCTGTAACTCTTGTTTAAGTGCTTTGTATTATTTTATTGTATGCCATCCTAAGCTGTATACATTTTTCTTTAAAACATAAAAAAATGATAGTAATTATTAAGTCCCTGTTGAGATAGTGTGCTAAGTTAGTTACTCACATGTCTCCACACAGTTATGTGTGATTATAATGATGCCCAGGTACCTATTTCAACAGTGTGTGATTTTAGTGATGTCCGTGTTTAAACATGTGATGCAGTAACTTAAAGATAGTGTTTTTATGATAGTCATATTTATGTCCAAGTTGAGAAACTTCTTAGGTTAGTCATACTGCTGCCCCCACAGACATAGTGTGTAATTATAGTGATGCCTAGGTTCCTATAGAAATACTGTTTGATCATAGTGAGGCCCAGGTCACCACTGCCATAGTGTGTGATGAAAATTATGTTCAAGTCCATGTAGAGTTAATGTGTCAGATTTAAGTCCCTCTTGAGATACTGTGTTAGATTAGTCTTTCCCAAGTACACACAGAAATACTGTGTAATTAAGCGTGTGCTCAGGTCCTTGTAGAGATAAGGTGTTATTGATAGTCAGAGTTAAGTCCCTGTTGAGATAGTGTGTTTGATTAGTCATGTTTAAGTCCCTCTTGAGTCACTGTATTAGGTAAGCCATTCTCAAGCCCCCACAGAGATAGTGTGTGATTATAGCGATGCCCAGATCCCCATAGAGCTAGCGTATGGGTGTATTGATACAGTCCGCACCACAGAAATAGAGTGGGATTAAACTTCTGCTCAAGTCCCTGTAGAGATTGTGTTTTAAGGATAGTCATAGTTAAGTCCCTGTTGCGATAGTGTGTTGGATTAGTCATTCATGAGCCCCAGCAGAGATATGTGTAATTATAGTGAGGCCCAGGTGCCCATATAGTGTGGCCCTATTGATGCCAGGTCACCATGGAGATGGTGCATGTTTAAACTTGTGTTGAAGTCCCCATAGGAATAGTGTATTATTGATAGCCTATTTAAATCCATGCTGAGGTAGTGTGTTAGGTTAGGTCCCTACAGAGATAGTGCATGATTAAAATTGTGCTCTAGTCCCTATAGACAGTATGTAAATGATAGTCCTAGTTAAGTCCTGTAGGGGCATATTCTCAAGGAACTATCGCCAAGTTATCGGCACTTTATCGCAGCCAAAGTGGCGATAAAACTATCGCCCCATTCACAAGCTAGTGATAACAGCCCATATCACCAGTTTACCTGCGATAGCAGCCGCAAAAAACAGCGCCACAGATGACACCGGCAACTTTCGATAATGAAATGCAGAGTAGGCATTCCCGTGCAAATAGCTGCGAAAACATCACTCCCTCACATTCTTAACGACCAGACAGAGCGGCGATAAGATCACAAAACAGGCAATAAGGCGCGTTAGCACCAGGGAATTAACACCTGCTCTGACCTGGTGTAAAGTCGGACGGCAGCCTGCACCAGAAAAGGGATCCCGGCCCAGAGCCACACCTGAAGAACAACAGATGCCATGGAGCCAGGATCATGCAGCTTGGACACCCAAGAGGGGCACAACACCCACCGCCACCAACCCAAGGGTGCTCACTACCCTGGACTACCATAAAGGCAGCGCAGACAAAGACAGTGGACCCTCAGAAAACGCACAAGCCTCACAGACCAAACACCAGAGGATTTCATTGCCCACTACAGGCTCAAAAGGACAACCATCCTCTGCATCCTGAACATCATTGCCCACAGGCTAATGGTACCAACAAAGCGGACAACCAACCTCACACCTCAGACAAAACTGCTGGCTGTGCTGCACCTGTTGGCCACTGGTACCTTCCAACCAACAACTGCCTGAGTCGGAGGAGTCTCACAGCCAGCCCCATCAAAGTTCCTCACACCTGTCCTGGATGCCATCATCAGCTTGGTACCCCAGTACCTATATGCCTCCCACAATGCGCATGAACAGCTGGAGACCAAGCAAAACTTCCATGCCACAGCTGGCTTCCCGCACGTGTTGGGTCCGGGTGCATCCTTGGCGTTACGCCATTTCTTTTTGTTTCCCTTTGTTTTCGTTCTGCTTTTATGGTGCCTTTTCCCGCTTGACAAGTGGGGATTGGCGGCCTTTCAGAGGTTTTCGCTGCTTTTTGCATCGCGCTTGGCCTTATCACATGTTTTTTCGCGTTTTGCATTTTTGCGGAGCCGCGTTGACTTTATCGAGGACATTTGACGCGTTATCGTGAGCCTTTCGCATGGTAACGCCTTGTTGAGAATACAGCGTTAACACAGCGTTATTTTCCTGCGATATTCTGCTATATGCAATGTTGCGTTAAACTAATTTTGCGATGATTATCAGACGTTCTTGAGAACATCCCTGTAGTGTTTTAATGCAGGAGTGCATAGAGGAGAACAGAAATGTATATGAGAAGGCCTTTCTTGAGTAAGGAGATGTAGGAGGGCGTGTATTGAGTAAGACTGTGCAGAGAGCGTAGGCAATGTATAATGAGATGTTGAAGTTAGAAACTGGATGGATCTGTTAGTGAGAGGAGAGAGGTCACTAGAGAGGGCAAAGAGGAAGGGGACATGGTAGAATGAAATAGGTAAGGTGGAAGAGGGGCAGAACAGCTAGAGAGGTAAGGAGCTATGGGCTAGATTAGAATTATTAAGATTAGATGCAGTGTTTCTGCATTGGTTGATATAGACAACTTTGTGTTTGAGCACCTGTTCGAATGCCTCTAGACGGGGTAGCTGATGTTCTTCATAGAGAATGGCCACGACTCACCTTTGTACTGATAGTTCCACAGCAAACACCAATTTGGTGCCTACCTTCCCCCGTATTTCACTAAAAAAGATTTTACACCTCAAGTTGTTAGTGCATAGCTGAGAGATAAGCTGTAGGAAGGCAGCCGACAGAATACACTTTTCTTTGGAGCCTGGTATTAGAGAGACTCCTGCATGATTTGGATGAAGATAGCCTTTTCCACCCCGCTGTGCTTCAGCACAGTGTGCTTGTGTCCAGCTGACCTATCCTAAGAGCATGATACTGTTCTGAACAAATATAAAATACGTAAGAGTCTATGGGGTACAGATGTGGTAAACTTGCAACTAAACGAAAAATTCTGCTTCCAGAACCCACTGAGTGCCTACGTATCTATTGGTCCACAAAGGCATTTATTGTGAAGAAGAAAGCAAGAGTTTATGATTTCCACCAAGAAGTTGCATAGATGCAACCTGCATAGAGAATCAACTTCCTAAACTACCAGGTAAACTGGGTGTCAGTAAGTTCTGCAGGACAGGTCCTAATAACTTTTTTAATAAGAATTGGGATCAAAAAATGAACTGTAACATTAAGTCCCCGAAGGTTCAATCGGGACAACATGTTAAAATAAATGTTTCATTATACAAACAACTCAAATCTAGAACATTTGTGTAAATGTTTGGACTGAAGTACACTCACTGCAACTCCCAGTATGCACTAGCTTATTGAATTAGTGCTAGAGACAGGAATGCAGCAACACACCTGACACCATGCAAACCTTGGCTTAATGGCTTGTACCATGATGTCTTTGAACTCAACCTTTCACAGAATGCCAACTTACTTTGATTCATCATAGACACCAACCACATCCTCAAGGAACATATTTCCCAAAACAAAATGGCATGGTACTCGAAAGTGAAACCAAAAAGCAACTTCAAAACTTCCGTTCAAGCCTATGTACTCATGCGTGAATGGCGATAACGCCCTACTCTATCGCCTCCCAGACCCCCCACTGTCACCTCTTAAGACCATCTTATACACCGTAGCACATCTCATCCTGGGCATGATGAAATATGATCACATCACCTTCATCCTAATGGACCTACATTGGCTCCCCTTGCTGGCCTGCACCATCTTCAAATCCAGCGATGTGTTTTACAAAGCCACTGCGAGCAGCAACTAGCTTATCTTGCAGACAAGCTCCCCTTCTCTGGTGGTTCTTTGCAAATGCAGGGCCAGGACACCATCAGACTGCAGAATAAGGAATGTATATAAGAAAAAACACAAAGCATTATGCCTTTTCCATAAATACACCCAGGATTTGGAACCACGTTCCCATATCCATGAGAACAGCACAAACGCTGCCTAATATTAGGAAAGAGTTGAAGACTCACCTCTTCACAAAATGCTACATTACACTGCTTTAACTGCTCACAACCCAGCTCTCTCTCCCTGGAGTTGTTGACTTTATGCTTGTCACCGACCCTGCACATGATCATGTACGTGCATACAAATAAATATATGCATAACCAACTAAAAATTAAAATGTCAATCTTAGAGGGAAGGCAATGATATCTAATTTACCCCTTTCCTAGGTCATCCTACCCCTTCCCAATTCCACTCCGGGTTTTAACATTCTTCAGATTTTCTTTACCTAATTCACAGCGCTCACCATTACATAGAGAATGACTCCATATATGTAAACTGATGATATTTTATATCTTTATGGACGTTCTCTCTCTCTATCTCTCTCTCTCACTTACTTAAAAAGCCACTATTGGGTCAATTACAAGTCAAGTCGAATTTTATCCCCGGGTGTAGATACCAACCTGTCTCATTCAAAAGTTTAACTCGGAATAGAGTGGTATACAGTTGAGAAATAACTTGCCAGAAATAGTAGTTTTGGTCGTGTATTTCTGAACTCCCTGGACCATACTACTCATAATTAGGTCCTCAATATGCATTTCCGTTAGCCAATACATATCATTCTTAAACGTCCAATCTGCCTCTTGGGTGTTTCCAAATGTTAGATGGCAGGCTTCTTCCCCTTTAAAATATCAACGCCCAAATCTCCCCATTTGAATCTCCTTACATATTTCTCATGCCATTCCGGGTATTTTCTCCCTACTTGCTCCAATCTTTCGATTACCTTTGCGCTCTTATTCAGTTCCATACACTTCAGACGTCTTCACCCTCGTCATATGGCACTCTCCAACATCCCATGTTCTCTTCTTTCATGTCTCTATGAGGTCTCAGTCTTATATGTTCAGTTTCCTCGTCCGCTCATTTTTTTCCTCCCCAAATCTGTCTATTTTCATTGCGAATTGTGGAAGCTGCGCTCAGCTTAAGAAAAGGCAATGCAGTACCTATAAACGTTTGCCTTGTGCTGGGCTCCAAGAGACACTGAACCTTTACCCCTGCCAAAGTCATGAAAAAGCTGCAGGTTGGTAAAAAAAAAAAAATAAGAAAGTGCATGTTAAAATAACCAATTACCTTTGGAATCGAACACTTTGCTTAACTGTGGCTATTATAAAATTGCTGGGTGTTCGAATCTGTGTTGGAGACAGCCAATATTTGAACTCCTGAGCCCGATTCTTGTTGCTATCAGAGTCTCAAGTCAATGTCATCCTATGCTGCCTCCCAAGAAGGTTTGTTGTCAGGTGCAAGCCCCATCCCCCAGCCTTAGAAGGTGGTAGACTTCTAGGCTTAAGAGCACACGGGTCTCTTGCGATGCTAATGGCCTTTTTGTTATGCGCAAAAGTGCATTTGCATCACTTGCTTGGACTTCAGCTATCAACTCCACAGATGTATGGAAGAAGGCGCATTTTTCTTTGTCATGAATTCGTTGTTTTATATGGTGGGAAATTCATGCTTACATTACAAGCGCTATTCTACTGTAAAGATAGACTTATTTTTCACGAGGGCTCGCAGGTTTTATAAAGATTCCTGAACATGACATGTCTTCAATTCAAATGTGCTTCCTTAAGAGACACAGCTCTGAAAAATACATTATGTACTGTAAGTTTATCAGGCCTGTTTCCTAATTGAAAGAGATGCTTCTCAGCGCCCAATAGTGTGAATACGGGTACATCCAATATTGAAGACAAGATTTGAAACATATATGTGATGTTCTGAGTAATAAATTGGTGTTTTGTTACACACATGCACAACAAACATAATATTTCCTTGGTAAATAAAATGTTGATTATCATTTGCCAAACATGTACTCTACTTTCATTTTCTACAGTGGAATCCTATTTATATCAGTGTATGCTTAAATGGCAAAAATTATGAAAACAACGCCATAGATTGTTCTGAAAAATATCACTTTAGATGCGAAGTTTACACATATTTTGTCCCAGATGTATAAAAGATTGCTCTGGATCTGCTTTGGAAAAGTGACACACACCTGAGCAACAGGATTTTGGGGGGTATTACTTTCCAGCACAATACAAGCAGCGCAAGGGGCTGCTTGTATTACTCAGCATCAAGGGGGTGTTTCATGGGTGGTACATGGACATTTCCATGCAACCACCCACAGAGTTTTTGATGCACAATCCTACCTGCAAACAAAAATAGACATGGTTTTGCACCAAAAAAAGAGCGCACTTTGAAGCAGGTGTTAAAAAGTATTTTATTTCTCTTACCTTCCCACTTTTCATATGTGCTGCACTGTACTGTACTGTCAAAGGTGACTATTAAAACACAGCTAGAGTGCAACCTGCTAGGAATTGAGGAACTCATTATGTCAATAAAACCTAGCCCTAAACCTTTTATTTGGACTATTCACCTGGTTGGTACTGTTTGTAAACAGAATTTGGAGAGCTTCCATGCCATAGTTAGCTGAGAGTCCTCCGGCGCAACATTTAGATGTGACATATTGATCACAAAGCAGGCCAAATCCAAAGCCATCAAATGGCAAAAAAGAAAGAGATGCCAGGAATGAACTGATTGCTTATGATGGAATTGGTATGCCGCCTGGCACTATTTTTGTTACCAAAGGCATTGGTTTGACCCTTAACAGAAAGATTGAGGAGTCTTCCAATTCTCTGTATCTCCTGTCTCTTCCTGTCCATGTATTTCTTTGTTTGCGGTTCTTTTTGTTGCTTTCCTTTTGTCTCCTGTCCCCACCTTGCATTTATTTGCATATCACCGATTCCCCCCCCAAACTTTTATTTAGTTACAAAACATGTTTTCCCAAATGAAAGGAAGCCTTTGTAATGCGGTTGCTAATCCTGTGCTCTATTTTGAAACAATCACTGAAGGTTCGCTTTAAAACATGAAAAAGAATGAAAATACCTCCCATTCGTGAGTCTGTAAAAGTGTCTCATCCCTTAGACAGTTCGCAAATCCTAACCGACCTACATCCTAGACAGGCTTTAAAAATGCAATAATTAACATAAAAAGTGTGTGCCTATGCACACAGAATTTTGTAAAGCACTTACAAACGCTATATTTCAATGTTCTGTCTGTGATAACATTGCTCTGAGCTCGAGGCCGAGGTCACCGAGCGTCTCTCGTCTGTGCCCCTCGGCCTGTACTTGCTTCTGTCAGGGATGAAAGGCAGTCACAGTCAATGCTGTTTCCTGTAGACTTCCTTTCAAGGTGCATTCCTTGCAGGACAGCCCATCCCCCACCCTGGGAGTTTTCATGCGCTTTAGGTGTGCCAGCCACAGGTCTCTTGTTATGCTGATTGACCTTTTCCGATGCGTGATCGCGCATTTACATTCTGTGAGAGGCCGTCCAAAGGCAGAGGCCCTGCTCTAGGTTTCCTTTCTGTCAACGGCGCTAATGAATAGTTAGGGGCTTCTTGAACAATATTTTTTTAAAGCATACTTTTTTGTTGGCTTTTAAATAGGATGAAGCAAATATATTGCAGGATGAAATGCAATGCCGGAATTTAATATGTCTGCTTTGCCATGACATGGTTTATAATCGTGGCTGTCCCTATTTAGAAAAGCATGTGGGTGTATGTAACTTGTATAATTTTTTTCCGTGATAATATTCTTCATGCTATTTAAGTTTTGTATAAAGTTAAACATTAATATTATAAGTAGTGGGCAGACTTCTCACATTTATATTGTCAACCACGTATTGATTAACCTACATGCCAACTAAATTTCTTTCAACTTGATGCATATCACTGAATAGCTAAACAAGCTAGCAACCTAACACGGTGCTCATTTGCCCCAGTGGACATGTAGCACGATTCACACCCATAACATAAAATGACCTATATATTCTCCATTTCCAAAAGTAAACAAGCATTGACAAAACCAATACTTGTGGCATGTGTTCAGTGACAAGTGGATATGGCACAAACAGGTAACATATAATGTAGAATAGATGTATTGCCTATTTCTATTTGCAGCCACTCAACAGAAAAGAGAAGCAAGGCACAGGATACTAATGGCACAACTTAAGTAGAGCTACAAGGTGAAGACCGACCTAGAGGCATAGGCAAGAATATAGGGGTCCATTACGATGGCAGGCGGACAAAGTTCACCCGCCACCGTCAAGGACAACGGGACCGACCGCCAGAGGTGCGGTGATCCCGCTATGCCCATTAGGATGCGACCGCCACCCCGGCAGTGGCATCCTGCACAATTAACATTGTGGCGGGCGGTACTGCAAGCAGCACCCGCCACATTGTCAAATGTGCATGTTGTGCATTGGCATGCACAACGTGACAGGCACCGCGCAGTGCCTGCCACTTTGTGCATGCCAATGTACACCCCTACCCCCCGGGCCCCCACAGTGAATCTTCACTTGCCTTTTCATGGCTATGACTCCGCCATGGAAAGGCATTTCCGCATTCCCATCATAATATGGATGGCGGTGCCTGAAAGGCACCCCCACCATGTTATGTCAATTTTACGCCCAGCTGGCAATCCGACCGGTGGAAAAGCGGCAGACGGTCTTCCCATCCGCCATGGAACCCCTCACCATACTAATATGGCGGGGTGGACCGGGGCCATTTGGCGATCGCCTGTTATGCTAATGACCGCCATTGTTACTTGGATGTAGTTAGGAGTAGAGGTACTATGGTGTACGAGTAGAGATACTAGGGTATAGGTAGGAGTGGCATACTAGGGAAGTGGCAGGGTTAAAGGCACTGGGGTATTGGAAGATTCAGATGTTAGGCAGGAGTTGAAGTAGTAGGGTTTAGGCAGGGATAGCACTACTATGATTTGAGTAGAAAAACTAAGTTACAGAGAAAGGTTGAGATATTTGGATAAAATAGGATAGAGGACATAGGTTAAACCAAGGGTATCAATACTGGGGGAAAAGGAGAAGCCCCTTATTAGCAAGAGTAGCAGTACCAAAGTCGAGTAAGGGGTACTTCAAGGAGGCATGGACATGGCTAGAGCTACTAGGGTGTCAAAGAGATTCAGGTACTTTGATTAAGTTACTAGGCTTTTGATGTAGGTATGGATGCTGGAGTATAGGGCAGAGTAGAGGTACAAATGTATAGGTAGTGGTAGATGCACCTACGTATAGTTAGGAGTACATGTATATAACTCAAATTTACCCAGACACCTAGAGGTGACTCATTTCACAGTATGCACTGTACAAGAATCACATGTTGTATAAAAACAAATATAGAAATATGCCTTCTGGAAAATCCATCTAATCTTCGGAAATGTAATAGAGTAAAAGATGAAATGTAAAAAGGGACTGTATCACTTACATGGATTACTTTAAGAGAAAAGATTATCGTTCTCCTGTGCACTCAGTAGAGAGGCCAATTATTAGATGAGTATTAAGTTGTCTGAATACACTTTTGAGGTACCAACAGGAACAATAAGAAGCTCTCACTGCCTTAACCCCAACTCTAGAGCTCTCAACCGTGCTGCATCATGCACACCCACTCATAACTTGAACTTACCCATACATGTAGAAGAGACTCAGTACACCGTCTATGTATTATAGAATCACAAGTTGCAAGGAAATAAACTAAAGACAATACTATCTGCTCTGTAAGTGTAGTCCTAAGGATGTCTCTGTCCTTTGTGGCTACTTCCTCCTTTCATGACACCGCCGCCCATGTAAGTACCATGTATTGGATAGTCTCCCTTCTGCGGATATGTTCCATGTGAACATTAGTTTATCATCTGATATTCAAATGAGATTCAGAATTCAGCTGCTGCTCTGGCAGTAAGACCCACAAAGCAGCTCTGACAAAGCATTAGTCTCTCTGTGGGAATGAGACTGGGTGCATGAATCTGTGAGTGAGTATCTGAGGGGGTGCATATGTCTCTGTGTGGGTTGGCGGATGGGTGCATTATCTCTAAGTGGATTTGTGAGTGGGTGCATGAGTCTCTGAGTGGGTCAGTGAGTGGGTTTGTCAGAGGGTGCACGAGTCTCTGAGTAAATATCTGAGTGGGTGTGTGAGTCTTTGACTGGCTCTTTAACTGGGTGCATTAGTCTCTGAATTGCTCACTGGGTGTTTAAGTCCCTCAATGGGTCAGTTAGTGGGTGCTTGAATGCCCAGGGGTTTTGTGAGTGGGTGTAGGAGTCTCTAAGTGGGAATGTGAGTGGGTGCATGCATGAGTCTATAAGTGGGTATTTAAGTGTGTGTGTGTTTCGGAGTGAGTCTGTAAGTGGGTGCATGAGTATCTGAGGGGGCATAGGAGTGGGTGCATGAATATCTGTGTGGGTATGTAACTGGATGTATAAGTGTCTGAGTGGGTGTATAAGTGTCTGAGTGAGTTTGTGACTGCATACATGAGTCTGCAACAGGGACCAGCAGTGTGTACAAATATATATTTTTTAATACATTCACTAATATTCGCGAAGACGTCAATAGTCGCGATGTCCCAGTGACCATACACAGGGGGAGGGGCTGCGTTGGTGGTTGGATCATCATCGCAAATATCGCATGAGATTTACAAAAAAATGTGGACACATAACTTGTGTCACTGACACCCCCATTTCTCAAACATGGGGTCTGAGTACCTCCACCCTGATCCCTTATGATAGTTTTAACAGAAATGTTCAGCCCCGGAACCATTCTCGATTGGTAAAAGGGCAGCCACAACTTTCTGCTGAGGTTGTGTCCAGCCAATCACAGCATTCCTGTTGGCACAAACATTTGCGATAGATAGCGAAAGCATTGTGAAATATCCAGGACCAGAGATATATAAAAAAGTTTTTCTTAAGTTTCCCAAAGAACATTGAATGGATTTACAGTGAATAACAAAAAGCACAACATCTACATTTCTGCCAAATTTGGTGTAATTCCGTCCAGCGGTTCGGGCTGAAGGTTTGACTACCCATCTTATAGGAATAAAAATTAGGAAACACACTTTTTTTACCCCCCTTTTTCTCAGCCTCTGCTTGAAGGATCATCCCAAATCTTCCCATGCACAACAAAACTTACTATGCCACTTTTTGGGGAAACCTTCGTGAAGATACGTCAACTGGTGCCAAAGGTATAGGCAAGTGAAAAAACTATTTTCCTATGGAAACTAGATCTTAACTATAACTACCTACTGGTGAATGAATATATATATATATCCCGTAAGTTAATTGCACAAAAAGATTTGCAGAGGCCGATTCACGGTTTCACCAGTTTCATTTCACTTGATAAAGTGGATGCATGTAAATGATCCTACCTTACGCGTTTCGGCGAAATGCCTTGATCACAGGAATAGAGGTGTGCAAATAGTACACAGGTGCTTTAGATTCATTTCAACACATGACCAAAGTGAGTTCCTACAAGTCCCAAGAGACTTCTGTGTTCTCATCCTAAAAAACTGTATTGTAGTATATGGTGAATATGGCTTAATAGCGCTCTTTCACCACAACAGTTCAAAATCCATCCTTATTGTTGTTCAGTGCATCTGATAAGTGGACACATGCAAATAGTTAAAATTGACAGTCATTGCAAACCTCATCATTCTTCTTGCTGGCACAATATAAATTGTATTTCTTAAAGCGTGAAGAATCCGTAATCATCCGGGAGAGAGAATCTCTCCCATATACCTTTTTCACCTCAAACATGCAGTATCTGGTATAATCCTCTATTCAATTTGGAAACTATCGTGAAGTTCCGTCAACCAGTGCCAAAGATATAGGCAAGTCGCAAAAACTATTTTCCTATGGAAACTAGGTAACAACTATAACTACCTACTGGTGACCTATAACAAAAAGCACCTGACAGTGGATCCCTACAATCGGATGCACCTGAATTGCTATCCCTCCACTATTCTGACCTCGATATACTCATGTGGATATGTGTGCATACTGTATCACACTCACTGTCACAATGTTATTCCTAATGGAACTCAACAATTTTAAACAGAAGCACAGGTGCACCACTTCTCAATATACAGGGAAAAACAAATATACAATCTATTCCCAAACAGCAGTGTTCTTCTAAAGTTTCCTTTATTCAAATATCAAAAAAGGTATTATAAAAGCAAGGTCATAAGCATCACTTGTTGAAAGTGGCACAGCCGACGCGTTTCGTCCTTGAAGCTGACTGCTTCAGGGCATTAGTTGTTCCCCTAATCATATAGGGGTAACTAGGTTGGCAAATGTGTGGATCCAATTGCAAGGAGCCACAGACAGCAAAGAGTCAACCTCACATTTCCAACTGGTAGAAATCCACAGTGGAATCTACTATATGATTAGATCAATTGCCAGACTGCAAGTTCATAGTTGCAGACAAAGAGTTTCGGCTTATAAGCACTTCCTCCCAAGATTAATATGTCAATTTTGTTCGATGGCACTTATGGGTCCAAAGAACTATCGATCACACCCGACCATGTGCCTCCTATATATTGAAGGCAATATGTTGTCAATTATTGGCCTGCAGCCAGAAGTGAGCTGTCAGGCAAGCCCTTCGGCATTCGTCATGATATCAGGCATCGTAACTGGGGAACAGAAGCAGGAAATATACATATTATATAAAATTACCCTCACCCCCTCTAAACACTAAAATTACCACCCTTTATCAATACCTACTGTTAAACACTGAAATTACCTTTACCACCGTTTACAACTGCCCACCCCATAACCATAAAATTACTATAACCACAGCTGCCAAAGATACAGGCAAGTCAAAAAAACTCTTTTTCTATGGAATATATATATATATATATATATATATATATATATATATATATATATATATATATATATATATATTTCACGTCTCACCATGCTACGAAAAACAGCACGCGTGCACTCCTTGTGAATATGACACCGTAGCTGTTACTTTGCTTCCAAAATGATTTATTTAAGCATAAGCCAAATAAACAACCCTATGCGTTTCGGAGCATAAGGCCTTGCTCACGGGTAATTTGATCAGCAAACAGACCGACATTTAAACAAAATACTTCATTACGTGCAACATACATAGTGAACATAAAATATTCAGTCTCCCAAGGTCGCAACGAACCCCTACCACTGACAGCGGCGGGCCCGGACGGGGTTGCGAGTCCCGAAATATCCAACAAATTGTTTTCTTTGTCCAACGCACAAAACAATGTCCAGGCCAAGCAGGCCAGTCCTTCGAAACGCGTTGAGTGAAGCGTAATTGAATAAACACGCTTTATTGCTACAGCGGCCTGGACATTGTTTTGTGCGTTGGACAAAGAAAACATTTTGATATATATATATATATATATATATATTTTTACACATGAACAAGGCTGTTTTGCTGAAACGCGTTGTGTGAATAAACCTGCTATCTCTTATCTTGGTCTTTGCATTTGCTTCCTGAGAGCGCATTGGACACTTAAACTTGTGTTGTGGAGTATATATATATATATATATATATATATATATATATATATATATATACACACATATACCTAAGCCCTAAAATTGCCCTAACCACCCTTCACCAATTCCTACGGTTA
This sequence comes from Lissotriton vulgaris, assembly GCF_964263255.1. NCBI lineage: Eukaryota > Metazoa > Chordata > Amphibia > Caudata > Salamandridae > Lissotriton > Lissotriton vulgaris. Next base: position 1,334,334,914 of record NC_141693.1, read on the forward strand.
AACACTGCACTTAAATTACCCTTACCACCCTTTACAACCATCCACCCGATAACCCTAAATGTACTATTGCCATCCTTACGCATAAACCCTAAACTCACCCTTCCCATCCTTTACTTCTATACATATATATCATGCTTGCCAAAGGCTGGCACGGTAAAGTCACACAAAAGTACTTGCTTGGTAAAGG